>NW_025814834.1:105882291-105887291 GCF_022079265.1 Lynx rufus | reverse complement strand
ATAAAAGTGGCTTAAAGAGTACAGTGCAGACGTTTTTTAATATACTCTCAAAGTTGTGCGACTCTCACCATGATCTGTTTCCAAAATATTTCCATCACCTCTAAAAGAAACCCTGTAAGTTACTAGTCGCTGCCGGGTCTCCTTGCCCTTCACTCGCTGGTGACCAATCATCTAATTTCTGTGTCTACGAATTTACCTAATCAGACATTTCATATCAATGAAGTAATACAAAAAGTGACTTTGGTGTCCAGCTTTTTTTTTTTTAATTTTTTTTCAGCTTCTTTTACTTAAGCATAAAGTTTTCAAGGTCCATCTATGTTGTAGCATGGATGAGTATTTCATTTCTTTTTTCTGACTAGCATTCTATTGTATGTGTGTACCTCATTGTTTACCAACTCATCGGTTAATAGACACTAGTCTGCTACCATTTTTTTTTTTTTTTGGCTATTCTTTCCCTCTTTTTTTTTTTTCAAAAAAATTTTTAGTGTTTATTTTTGAGAGAGACAGAGACAGAGCATGAGTGGGGGAGGGGAAGAGAGAGAGGGAGACACAGAATCCGAAACAGGCTCCAGGCTCTGAGCTGTCAGCACAGAGCCCAACACGGGACTCGAACTCACGGACTGTGAGATCATGACCTGAGCCGAAGTCGGCCGCCCAACAGACTGAGCCAGCCAAGTGCCCCAGCTGTTCTTTCCCTCTTAAATAGCCTTGACACTATTATTGAAAACTTAATTGACCATAGACATATGGGTTTAGTTCTGGACTCTCAGTTCTATTCCATTGATCGCCAGTACCACATTCTTTTAATTACTATAGCTCTGCAGTAAGTTTTAAAGTCAGAACTGTAAGTTCTCCAACTTTGTTCTTCTTCAAAATTATGTCTAGTCAGAGTCCCTTGCATTTGCATATAGATGTTAGAATCATCCTGTCCACTTCTGCAAACACAACAGTAAGAATTCTAAACGGAACAATATCTCTGCATCTACTTGGGGAATATTATCACCCTAGTAACATTAAGTGTTCCATGAATACAGGATGCCTTTCTATTTATTAAATATTTAAGTTCCTTCACGGTGTTTTGTAGTGTTCAATGTACAAGTTTCACACGTATTTTTTTAAATTTATTCCTAAATAACGTATGTCTTTCGATGCTATTGTAAATGGAATTCTCTTATTTTGTTTGCAGGTTATTCATTGCTAGTGTAGAGGACTACAACTGATTTGGGGGGTTGTTTTTACGTTCATTTCAAAATTTTATTTAAATTCTAGTTAGTTAAGCTATAGTGTAATTTTGGTTTCAGGAGTAGAATTTAGTGATTCATCACTTACATATAACACCCAATGCCCATCACAACAAGTGGCCTCCTTAAGCCCATTTAGCCCCCTACAACTGATTTTTGAATATTGATCTGGTATCCTGGGACTTTGTTGAACTCATTATTAGCTCTGTATTTTTGTGCATGTGTCTGTGTGTGTGTATTCTTAAGGGCTTTCTATGTATAATATCATGTCATCTGAAAAGAGATAGTTTTAATTCTTCCTTTCCAACATGGGTGTATTTCTTTTCTATTTCTTGACTAATTGCCACGGTTAAAGCCTCTAGAATAACGTTAAAAAGAAGTGAGAGTAGAAATTCTTGTCTTATTCCTGATCTCATAGGGAAAGATGTCAGTCTTTGACTGTTGTGTCTGATGTTGGCTGTGGGTTTTTCATAGGTGCCCTTTGCCAGATTGAAGGATTCCCTATACTTCTATCTGCTGAGTGTTTAAATCATTAAGTGGCATTGGATTTCGCCACATTTTTTTTCTGCTTCAACTGAAATGATTACCTAATTTTTGTCCTTTATTAGTATGTTGCATTATGTTGATTGATTTGTGTATGCTGAACAAACTTTGTGTTCCGGGAGAAAAGAACCATTTGTTTCTACCATTTGTTGAGGATTCTTGCACGGTATTCATAAGGGATATTCGTCTGTACTTCACATTTTTTGTGATGTCTTTGTCTGGCTTTAATATGAGGATAACATTGATCTCATAGAATGAATTGGGAAATACTACATTTCGAAAGAGTTTGAGAAGTGTTGGCATTGGTCTTTCTCTAAACATTTGGTAGAATTTACCAGTGAAGCCATTTGTGTCCTGGCTATCTCTGTCGGAAGTTTTCTGATTAAAAACTCAGTCTCTTTATTTGCCATAGATCTATTTGGGTTCTCTATTTTTTCTTAAGTCACTTTGGTAGTTTGTGTGTTTCTAGGAATTTGTCTGTTTCCTCTACATTATTTAATTTGTTGGCATACATACACTTGTGTACAGCGTTTCCTATCATCCCTTGTATTTCTGGAAGGTTGTTACAAACGACGTCTGTTTCACCCCCAGATCATATTCATCTGATGTGGGGAATAAGCTCAGGAATTCCCTGGGCTTGAACCCATGGGTTAATAAGGCATAAAGAAATAGGAAGCCTCAGGATGATTAGATTAGATTAGATTAGATTAGATTAGATTATCAAGATTAAGTATTCAGGGAGGAAGCGCCCCCCAATTTAGTATAATAGCAGAAAGCTGCTTTCACAGGAGGGAAGGACCCAAATAGGTGAACAGGGCTATAGACCACAGCAGGACACAGTTGCCAGAATGGAGCTAATTAGCAAAAGAAAGGTGTCTTGTTGACCTTCAAGCAGCATGCTCTATTTGACTTACCATTAGGCAAGCTAAAATAAACAGACGAGGTGCTTCACGCCTGCCCTAAACAACCATCTGCCTGTCCTACTGCCAGGACTTTGTTTTGTATTGACCCAAACTTTTTTTTTTATGTTTATTTATTTTTGAGAGACAGAGAGAGACAGAGCACGAGTGGAGAAGGAGCAGAGAGAGAGGGAGACACAGAATCCAAAGCAGGCTCCAGGTTCCGAGCTGTCAGCACAGAGCTTGATGCGGGGCTCGAACTCACGAACCACGAGATCATGACTTGAGACGAAGTCGGCACTTAACCCACGGAGCCACCCAGGTGCCCCTTTTTTTAATTTTTTTTTAATGTTGATTTATTTTTGAGAGACAGAGAGAGACAGATCATGAGTGGTGTATTGACCCAAACTCTTAACACGACATATCTTCAAAACCTCCTTTCCCTTACACACATGAGTTAATGTTCATGGTTTCATTGTCTCTTTGTGCAAGCCTATCACACTTGTAAGCCTTCTGATCTTAATAAAAACAGAGGAAGGACTGGACATTAGCCTCCCTAGCATTTTAATCCTGCGTCCACCCTCTTGCTGGACAAGAGAGAACTCCAGACCCAGAGCCTACAACAGTCTGAGTTTTACCCTCTCTTTTCTTGTTCAGACTAGTTAAATTTGTCACCCTGATTTCTCTTCTTAAAGAATCGACTTTCAATTTTGTTGATTTTTGAAATTTTCTAGTCATTTATATCCACTGTAATTTATTTTTGTTTTGTTTTGTTTTTTTTAATTTGAGAAAGAGGGAGAGCACAAGCCAGGGAAAGGGGTAAAGGGAGAGAGAGAATCTTAAGCTCAGTAGAGAATGCTCAGCATGGAGCCTGATGTGAGGCTCAATCCCACAACCCTGGGATCATGACCTGAGCCAAAACAAAGAGTCAAAGCTCAACCGACTAAGCCACCCAGGTGCCCCCACTGTAATTTTAAATAGTACCTTTCTTCTGCTTGCTGTGGATTCAGTTGTCTCTTCTGTTTCCATCTCCTTAAGATGAAGGGTTAGAATCTTCATCTGAGATTTTTCTTCTTTTGATTTGTAGGCATTTACAGCTATAAATTTCCCTCTGAGCACAGATTTCACTTCATTCCATGAGGTTTGGTATATTGCGTTTTGTTATATTCATTAAAAACTATTTTGTAATTTCCTTTGTAATTTCTATTTTAGCTCATTGGTTATTTAGGATTGTATTGTTTAATTTCCATATATTGTGATTGTTTCAAATCTCCTTCTGTTACTGATTTCTAATTTCATTTTATCATATTCAAAGAACATACTTTGTAGGATGTCGATCATTTTAAATTTATTAAGATGTAAGCCTAACGTATGGTCTATTTTGTACAATGTTTCACATTCACTTGAGAAGGATGTGCATTCAGCTGTTGGAAGGTACAGTGTTGTGTAGATGTCTGTTATGTCTGCTTGGTTTATAATGTTGTTCACATCTACTCTCTTTTGCTGACCACCTACCTAATTGCCCTGCCCATTCTTGGAAGTAGGGTACCAAAGTCAACTATTATTACTGAATTGTCTATTTCTTCTTTGAATTCTGTCAGTTTTCTTCATGTATGTTGGAGCTCGGTTAAGTGTATATGTGTTGTAATTGTTACGTCTTGACGTATTAACCTTTTTCTTAATATGCAATGTATTTCTTTGGGTCTAGTAACAATTTTTGTCTTACAGTCTAGTTTGCTTGCCCCAGTTTTCTCCCAGTCACTATTTGCATAGCACTTTTCCTCATCCTTTAGGTTCAACCAGCTTTGTTATTGAAACTAAAGTGAGTCTCCTCAAGATAGCATATAGTTGGATCATGTTTTTATCCATTTGTTCAGTCGCTACCTTTCATTGTAGTGTTTAGCTCATTTACATTAATGTAGTCACTACTTAGGATGTACTAACTTCTGCCCTTCTGCTATTTTTTTTCTATTTTTTCCTATAGGTTTTATGTCTTTATTTTGTTCTTCAATTCCTCCGTTAATGCCTTCCCTTGTGTTAATTTTTTTTTAATTTTTAAAGTTTTTTTAACTCATCTCTATACCCAAAATGGAGCTCAAACTCACAACCCTGATATCAAGAGTCACATGCTACTCCACCAGGCCCCTGGTGCCCCTTGTGCTAAATTTTAAATTTAAATTTATTAGTATATCATTGTAATTCTCTTATCATTTCGTTTGCTATATAGCTTCAGGTACTTTCTTGGTGGTTGTCCCAGGGATTAGAACTAACATCATTTTCTTGGTGGTTGTCCCAGGGATTACAACTAACATCTCAA